>NC_138774.1:203945596-203993096 GCF_965119305.1 Pelophylax lessonae
AATTAAGAGGGGGTTTGCAAAGCATTGTAGGGGGGTTGGAAGGTGCAGGGGGTGGAGAGCACTGGGGGGCAAGCAGGGAAGACCAGGGGGGTGGAGAGCACTGGGGGGGGACAGGGAGTATAGGGGGGAGGGAGATAAAAAGCACTGTGGGGAGCTGAAAAGCATGGGGGGGGCTAAAGAACAGGCGGTCTTGTGCACTGGGGGGGGGGTAAGAGCACTGAGGGGGGGATATGAACACTGGAGGGGGGGGTTAAGAGAGCACTGGGGGGCCAGCAAAGGAAGTTGTATAGGAGGGGGATGGGGCAGCTGCATACAGAGGAATTGATCTTTCCCTATTCTTCCTGCAGGAGGGAGAGGAGGACAATCAGTTATTCAGCAGCTGCAGGAAGGATAGGGAAGGATGAATTCCTCTATATGCAGCTTCCCCATCCTCCTCCTATCCAACACAGAGCACACACACTTGGGCAATGGACACTCACCTTCTTCCCGCCGAGGCTCCACCCCCTTCTTCCCGTCGACGCTCCGCCCCCTCCTTCCCGCCGAGGCTCCGCCCCTTTCTTCCTGCCGCGGCTCCGCCCCCTTAATCCCACCGCATCTCCGCCCCCCACTTGCAGCACGGATGCCTTCACACAGCCATACAGGATCTCTCGGAGGACGCTGGCTGATACCTCCCAGTGCGCCCCCCTATTGGTACCCCACTGTGTGTGTGACAAAGTCACTGTCATGTAGCTGCTTGCAGGGAGAAAGACCAGCTGTCAAAACTTAGCGGTGATGTCGGGGGTGGGGGGATCAAGCAGCTGTCAAACACCAGCCAATGATTGGGCTGCTTAAGAAAAGGGCGGAGCCACATAAATGAAGCCGCCCAGACCCCATCCCATTGGCTGGTGTTTGATAGCTGTTCAGTCCCGCCCATCCCCGACATCACCTCTGAGTTTTGACAGCTTGTCTTTCTCCCTGCAAGCATTAACATTACCTGACAGTGTCACACACATGGCAAGCCTCACTGTCTGCTGGAGCCAACAGCACAGCGTCTGTCCACCGAGTATCTCACTACCCTCAGTGCCAAAGATGGAGATCTCGGGAGGCAGCTACACTAACAGACACAGGGTGATTAGGGTGTGCCCAGGCACACCCGGCACACCCCGTGCGCACGCCTATGCATGGGATGTAATTTAAGTTCATGTGCGTGTAAAGGCAGATGTCCCAATACTTTTGACAATATAGTGTATTTATTGAAGAGCTTTAAAACTGATAGTTAAATATTTTCTAAATATAAGAGTCATGTGTATTCTTCCCTGAACCTTGTGTGATTTATGTGTTTCTTCCAGATCTGGTATGTAAACCACCTGGGGTGGCATTTATTTACAATATTTACAGTGCATTCGGAAAGAAATCACAGCGCTTCACTTTCTCCACTTTTTGTTATGTTATAGCCTTATTCCAAAATGGATTCAATTCATTATTTTCCTAAAATGTCTACAAATAATACCCCATAATGACAACGTGAAAGACATTTGTTTGAAATCTTTGCAAATTTATTAAAAAAAAAGAAAAATCCCATCACATAAATATATACAGCCTTTGTTTAATACTTTGTTGAAGCATCTTTGGCACCAATTACAGCCTCAAGTCTTGTTGAGTATGATGATACAAGCTTGGCACACCTATTTTTGGCCAGTTTCTCGCATTCTTCTTTGCAGGACCTCTCAAGCTCCATCAGGTTGGATGCTCAGCGTCGGTGCACAGCCATTTTCAGATCTCTCCAGAGATGTTCAATCGGGTTCAGGTCTGGGCTCTGGCTGGGCCACTCAAGGACATTCACAGAGTTGTCCTGTAGCAACTCCTTTGTTATCTTGGCTGTGTGCTTAGGGTTGTCCTGTTAGAACAGCCTTTCTCAACCTTTTCAACACAGGAGAACCCTTGAAAAAAAATTCTGGTCTCGGGGAACCCCTGCTAAAAATTAAAAATCTACAACTCATGACACATTAGTGTGACAGTCAGTGGGAAGAATGCTCCTTACTCTTGTCACCTTTGGGAAGAATTACGCCCTTACAGAGAGATAAAAGGAACAATGGTGTCATTGGAAACGTATCCGAGAGGCAGAAATTGCCCCTTGCTCAAGGAAACCCTAGCAACCTCAGCAGGAACCCTGGTTGAGAAACCCTGTGTTAGAAGATGAACATTGGCCCCAGTCTGAGGTCCAGAGCGCTCTGGAGCAGGTTTTCATCAAGGATGTCTCTGTAAATTGCTACATTCATCTTCCCCTTGATCCTGACTAGTCTGCCAGTTCCTGCTGCTGAAAAACATCCCCACAGCATGATGCTGTCACCACCATGCTTCACTGTAGGGATGGTATTGGCCAGGTGATGAGCAGTGCCTGGTTTCCTCCAGACATGATGCTTGCTATTCAGGCCAAAGAGTTCAATCTTTGTTTCATCAGACCAGAGAATTTTGTTTCTCATGGTCTGAGAGTCCTTCAGGTGCCTTTTGGAAAACTCCAGGCTGGCTGTCCTGTGCCTTTTACTGAGGAGTGGCTTCTGTCTGGCCATTCTACCATTCAGGCCTGATTGGTGGAGTGCTGCAAAAGATGGTTGTTCTTCTGGAAGGTTCTCCTCTGTCCACAGAGAAACGCTGGAGCTCTGTCAGAGTCACCTGTGGGTTCTTGGTCACCTCCCTGACTAAGGCCCCTCTCCCCCGATTGCTCAGTTTGGCCGGGCGGCCCGTTCCAGGAAGAGTCCTGGTGGTTCCAAACTTCTTCCAATTATGAATGATGGAGGCCACTGTGCTCATTGAGACCTTCAATGCTGCAGAAATGTTTCTGTACCCTTCCCTAGATCTGTGCCTCAATACAATCCTGTCTTGGAGGTCTACAGACAATTCCTTGGACTTCATGGCTTGGTTTGTGCTCTGGCATGCATTGTTAACTGTGGGACCTTATATAGACAGATGTGTGCCTTTCCAAATCATGTCCAATCAACTGAATTTACCACAGGTGGACTCCAATCAAGTTGTAGAAACATCTCAAGGATGATAAGTGGAAACAGGATGCACATGAGCTCAATTTTGAGTGTCCTGGTAAAGGCTGTGAATACTTATGTACATGTGATTTTTTCCTTTTTTATTTTTAATAAATTTGCAAAGATTTCAAACAAACTTCTTCTTTTATGTTGTCATTATGGGGTATTGTTTATAGAATTTTGAGGGAAAATATAGAAATCTATTTTGGAATAAGGCTGTAACACAACAAAATGTGGAAAACGTGAAGCGCTGTGAATTTTTCCTGGATGCACTGCATAACATATGTATTTCACGTGTGTATTTAGCTATTGGGATATAGTTCTGCTTTATCGCACACTAGTGTTACATGTCTTTTATCAGAGTATGTGAAAGGTGAAACGCCTGAGCTTTCTGTAGTAGTCTCATTCTTGAATTGACCTTCGAATCTGCACTAGAAAATGAACATTCTGATTTTGATTGGTTGCATGGATGGTTCATCCAGACACACTTTGCTTAAAATGGTCCTGTACTGAGTGTTGTATGTAACAGGCCATGTATCTGTACTTGAATGATGTTTTCTATCACTGCAGGAAAAACATAACAGGGTTATTTACATAGCTGAAATAACTTAGCAGAAAATGTCATAGATATATAGAATTGCGTCAAAAACAAGCGCATTATTGGAATAATAAAAACATTCCTAAACTTGTCTGAAGGCGTGCAGTTATTTACCATAAAGGGATTCTGTAAAAAATTCAATAGGCCAACTTATTTTCAGTGTTTCACCCCAGTATAGCAAATATGAATACTTCAGTGTAAACACGAGGGCACAGACAACAAATGCAACCGATTGGTCAACTGTTAATGTTATCTGGGAGATGATGTAACTCTGAAAAGTTCAGAAAGTTCACCTTTACCTAAGTTCTCTGTAATCCTTTTGCAACCAGAATCCACAGACTGCTTAATAAATAAAATAATAAGTGGGCTGGAGGACCTCAATTATGAGGAAGGACTACAAAAATTAAAGACGTTGTAACCCTAAAAAAAACCCCAAAAAGTTCCTGTTCCTTTAAAGCAGGTTAAACAGCATAGTGCTTGTGCTGTCTATTCTGTATTTTTTCTATGCTGTAAAAAAACCTGGTTGATCCTGCCTGTTCCTGTGTCCCTCTGTAAACAGACCACGTGTCAGGAAAGAGCTCACCTGCTGGTGGCACTGTAGCTCCCAGATCCATAAGCTGCAGTTCCAGTGTCCACCAGCGGGTGTCTCTCAGTAGTCAGAAGCGAACATCTTATGCAATCAGTCATCACCTGATGCTGGTTGCAGGAAGTATATTTAAACCCTGTGTATGCTTCTTCTCACTGCCTTGGTATTGTCTCCATGTGCGCCTGACCTGCATGCCTGTGTCCCTGTATCCTGATCCTGGACTCTGATCCTGACCCTGACCCTGACCCTGACCCTGACCCTGCAGCCTGATTCCTTCCTTCCCGTTTGCTTACTCCGTCTCCTGCAACCCTCTCTCTGTTCTGTCTTGCTCCCAGCTCCCTCTGCTTGATCTCCCGTGTATGACCCCGGCTCTGTTACTATTACTATTCATTTATCCTGTTTTGTATATATTTGGTTTGAGCAGTTGTTTGCTGTGTGTCACTATTGTTTGGGTATCTGATTGGATTTACACAGTTATAGTTTTCTGGAGGTGCGTTTACATTTGTGTTATTCACTTATTTTTAAATAAATTATATTCTTTACACCTTAATTATATCTAATGTTCTCTGTGTCAGTCCACACATTTCTGGTCACACCTGTTGCTGACAGAATACCAAGGCCAGTCCTGACCAGAAGTGGCTGCACAGAGAAGCCATCTTAGCTCTGTTGTTTGTGGCAAGATGCATCTTGAGGAGGTAATTTACTTTTCTTTGCTGGTGACAGAGGAAAAGGAATACTGCTGCCAGATATTAAAGGAGTGGGCCAGGGACCAGCTGTTAGAATGCATTCGTCTTGCTCATTCCCTAGTTGATCAGGGCAGGATGCTGTTTGATGATGTTCAGCCATTGATTCAAGTTTGTGCAGAGTTGGCTTTGTCCAGTATTCCTAAAGAAAGTGATGACTTTTCTCCCCCCTTTAGAATGGCTCAGGTAGAATCACTGGTATGGTTATTGGAGGATGACTCCTCTTATTTCTTTGAGCACTATTCAGCATGTTCCCAACAGGTGCTAGTAGATTGTATTAATGCAGTGCAGTCTCTTGTCAGACAGGCAGAGTGTAAACTGAATCTTGTTCAACCGTTATTACAAGCATGGTCAGATATATTGCACTCAGCTTCAGTCAGTTTGCAACAACCCCTTCCTACTGCTAGACACCTGCCTGCTCAAACATCTCTCTCTCCATCACCCACAGCAACCACAGTTGCAGCCCAGTTTACCCTTCTACCAACCATATGTCAGTACCCTGTTCCCACTTGCTGCACCTACCCTGCCTTTAACTCCTTGAAGCTTACCTCTTCTCCACTGTCTGCACCAATCCTTCAGAAATCCTCCTTAGTTACTGCTCCCTCTTTTTCAAAATCCCCCAGCTTTTCTTTGCTACCAGCTGCTCCCCCTACTCACAGCCCTGTGTTCACATGCAGAACCTCAGTGGCAAAACCCAAAAAGAAACGAAAGTTTTTCCCAACTTGCAAAATCTTGCCACTATCCAATTGTGCATCCACACCAGCGGATCTGCTCCAGCCTGCATCCATGCCTGCTTCCACGCCAGCGGATCTACCCCAGCCTGCTTCCACGCCAGCCGATCTGCTTCAGCTTGCTTCCACACTAGCCGATCTGCCTGCATCCACGCCAGCGGATCTGCTCCATCCTGCATCCACGCCAGCCGAACTGCTCCAGCCTGCATCCACGCCAGCCGATCTGCCTGCATCCACGCCAGCCGATCTGCTCCAGCTTGCTTCCACGCCAGCCGATCTGCTCCAGCCTGCTTCCACGCCAGCCGATCTGCTCCAGCCTGCTTCCACGCCAGCCGATCTGCTCCAGCTTGCTTCCATGCCAGCTGATCTGCTCCAGCTTGCTTCCACGCCAGCCGATCTGCTCCAGCCTACTTCCACGCCAGCCGAACTGCTCCAGCCTGAAGTTCTGGTCCCTTTTGTCCAGCCTGAAGTTCTGGTCCCTTTTGCCCAGCCTGAAGTTCCGGTCCCTTTTGCCCAGCCTGAAGTTCCGGTCCCTTTTGCCCAGCCTGAAGTTCCGGTCCCTTTTGCCCAGCTTGAAGTTCCGGTCCCTTTTGCCCAGCTTGAAGTTCCGGTCCCTTTTGCCCAGCTTGAAGTTCCGGTCCCTTTTGCCCAGCTTGAAGTTCCGGTCCCTTTTGCCCAGCTTGAAGTTCCGGTCCCTGCTGCCCAGCATGAAGTTCCGGTCCCTGTTGCCCAGCTTGAAGTTCCGGTCCCTGCTGCCCAGCTTGAAGTTCCGGTCCCTGCTGCCCAGCTTGAAGTTCCGGTCCCTGCTGCCCAGCTTGAAGTTCCGGTCCCTGCTGCCCAGCTTGAAGTTCCGGTCCCTGCTGCCCAGCTTGAAGTTCCGGTCCCTGCTGCCCAGCTTGAAGTTCCGGTCCCTGCTGCCCAGCTTGAAGTTCCGGTCCCTGCTGCCCAGCTTGAAGTTCTGGTCCCTGCTGCCCAGCTTGAAGTTCCGGTCCCTGTTGCCCAGCTTGAAGTTCCGGTCCCTGTTGCCCAGCTTGAAGTTTCGGTCCCTGTTGCCCAGCTTGAAGTTTCGGTCCCTGTTGCCCAGCCAAAGGGGCAGGTGCCCAATGCCCAGCCTGTCTCTGGACATCCTGTCCCTAACAACCTGCCTGCCTCTGATGGTCTGCTGCTCGATGACACGTCTACCCCTAGGGATCTGCTGTCTGACAACCTGCCTTCTTCTGCCTCTGATCCGGTGACAGATGTCCAGCCTGATGATCCCATGCTTGATGTCCAGCATGCGTCTGATGATCCTTTTACCATTGACCAGCCTGATCTTACTTCTCTTCTACTTACCACCCAGCCGGGTTCTACTGACTCAATACCAGCTGCTCGGTTGGACTGTCATGCAAAAACAAAGTGTTCACCTGCTAATGGGTTTGAAAGCTCTGAGTCCTCGCATGCTTTATATGGGTTACCTGCTTGGCCTGAGATTCGTTTGTCGGTTGCCTCGGTTGAGTCCCTCTGGCAGAGTGTTGTTCCTATGGCTCCAAAGCCTGGTGGTCCGGACATGCCCATGGTAACTAGTAGCTGCATTTGCCTTCATGGCCCTGGTCATGGTAAGCTCCTGGGGAATGGAGGGGTACTATCTGTGCCTCTCCATGATCCGGATGCGCTTGCCCCAGCTTTGGGTGCACTAGGGGACCCGGGTCAGGTAACCAGTGCCTCAGAGATACCTAGGTGGCTTTTGAAGTGCAGAGTAAGTCCTGGAAACCAGGCAAGCTACTTGGTTATGGCGAGACACTTCTGTGTCAGAGTTCTGGTATTGTCACATGACCCCATGGCTAAGTCTGCAGGCAACTCGTGGGACCCCAGCAATGGGGTACCTGCTGTTCTGAGGGACTTGAAGTATCAAATTCTGTACATGTCAGAGGATCTGGCCAGCAGGACACCCAGCCAGTTGCTTGACCTCAGCGGTGGGATACCCAGTCAGTCACCTGACCCAGGCGGTGGGACACTTTGCCTATTGTTGGATCTTGGCAATGGGGCATCTCGCTTGGAACCCGGCACTTCTTCAGCCTACAAGGAACTTTTGCTCTGGATTTGTGCAGCAAATGACTGTCTTTTATGGACTGGTTTAGCTAGGGTTTTTTGGAGCGTCCTGAGGCCGCTCCTTAGAGGGGGGGTACTGTCAGGAAAGAGCTCACCTGCTGGTGGCACTGTAGCTCCCAGATCCATAAGCTGCAGTTCCAGTGTCCACCAGCGGGTGTCTCTCAGTAGTCAGAAGCGAACATCTTATGCAATCAGTCATCACCTGATGCTGGTTGCAGGAAGTATATTTAAACCCTGTGTATGCTTCTTCTCACTGCCTTGGTATTGTCTCCATGTGCGCCTGACCTGCATGCCTGTGTCCCTGTATCCTGATCCTGGACTCTGATCCTGACCCTGACCCTGCAGCCTGATTCCTTCCTTCCTGTTTGCTTACTCCGTCTCCTGCAACCCTCTCTCTGTTCTGTCTTGCTCCCAGCTCCCTCTGCTTGATCTCCCGTGTATGACCCCGGCTCTGTTACTATTACTATTCATTTATCCTGTTTTGTATATATTTGGTTTGAGCAGTTGTTTGCTGTGTGTCACTATTGTTTGGGTATCTGATTGGATTTACACAGTTATAGTTTTGTGGAGGTGCGTTTACATTTGTGTTATTCACTTATTTTTAAATAAATTATATTCTTTACACCTTAATTATGTCTAATGTTCTCTGTGTCAGTCCACACATTTCTGGTCACACCTGTTGCTGACACCACGGTAATCATGGCTGCTGATCCATGATGCCTCTGTCATCTCCCAGGCTCTCCTCTCTCCCCCCTCTCCCCCTCCCTGCTGTCAGCTCCTGTGTGTAAGCGATCTCCTCCCCGCCCCTCCCCTCCTGCTGCTATTAGTAGCTGGCAGTAAAGTCAAAGTAGTATTACTGCCAGCCAGCCCTCTGCTATACCAAGGTATACTACACAGTGTAAATATTTGTTTAAAATAATGCCGCTAAATATTTTTTTTCAGATCACCTCTGTGCGGTCTCCTGATCTAAGAGCAGCAGCGGGAGGGGCTGAGTGGACAGCACAGCAGTCACATGACCTCCCGGCTAACATCAGAGGGAGATCCCAGCCCCTCCTGTGGTAGCCCTTAGATGGAGGGAGGTGAGCGACGGGAGGTCACGTGACCGCACAGAGGCGATGTGAAAAAAGGTATTTATCGGCATAATTTTAAACAAACATTTACACTGTATAGTATACCTTGGTATAACAGAGGGGCTTGCAGTAATCCTACTCTGACTTTACAACCACTTTAAATTTGAGGGGAGATAGGACCACAATATACAAATCTTTATATAGTGATTGGAAGAAAAATATTTGGTCCAAGGTCTCTAAAGAAAACACATAGCCACACAATGAAGTTGGACAAGAAGCAGTTTAATCTTAAAATGCATAACGGGTTCTTTACTGTTATAGCAGGAAGGATGTGGAACTCCCTTCAGTTGGTGGTATCAGCAGGGAGAGTAGATAAATTCAAAAGTTTAGACTTGTTTCTTAGCAAACACAATTTACAGGGAAATGGAAAATGGACTTAGCTTGTACTGAATTGATCAGTGACTTTATTCAACCTTACCAATCATGTATCTATGTAACTATGAGTACCTAACCGGGCCTGTGCTGTTACTCTTATGGCTTGTTCACACATGCAGCTAACATAGTCAATTGTCACATTCCTGGTGGAGATCAAGCTGGAGAGGGCTTCTCTTGTACCTCTTGTCCAAAACCCTGGTAGTGTTGACAGGAGATGTAAGGACACAGAGTGGCATGAGGGCCTATGTAGCAGGCAGTGCCAACTGTTATTAATAAAACAAAAGTGACCAGCGCTATGGAGTAAGTGGAAAATATTATGTAAAATAGGTACTTAAGGTGTAAGCTGCCAACAACCGAACCCCTAAGGGTTTAAGGATGAGTATAGAAAGCCAAGAGGTTGATAAAGGCGCAACCTATTGGTGATGAGATGCTAAAACCAAATGGTGTACCCAACAAATAGTTAAACCTTAATCTGCGTGACTTATTTCCATAAAGTGCACTAGAAATGACTTGGTTAATTTACAGAAAGTGCACAAGTGAGAAAACAAAATATATCTGCTTGTAAATAAAGTGCACAAGTGATAAAATTATCCCACTCCACTAGGGGAAGGTACTCAATTATTGCCCTAAACCAGACAATGTACCACAAGTAATTAAAGTGCCGAGTGCAAATAAATAAATAAACAATAACAGTGATGAAATTTTATTCCGAAAACAGAAATAATGTACAGTGCAAGTTCAAGTGAGGGTATGGTGCCCACCGTATTCCCAAAATATATAATTGTAAATATAAAGTGAAGAGATAAATAAGTATGGACTCCTTCTAAAAAGTGCTAAGTGCAAGATGGTGAAGGAACTTTGTTGAATTAGATGAACAAAGTCCAAAAATAAATTTAGAGAAGAAAGTAAAAAGGTTGCGTACACCAGTATGCCCACTAGGTGTCGCACCATATATACGACCTGTTTGCTTGGTTTGGTAATGATAAAGCTGTACCGAGCAATTCGGGGTTCCCTTCAGTCCAGAATGAGCAAAGGCAGGCTCACTAAATGCTCAAGCGAAAAAAGGAGACCCCATGAAGCAGGTTATAAATTCAGCCAATGTAACAAGGACACATAGTAACTCACAGTGTCGGCTGCTATAGATCAGCGTGGTAGCCGGGAAGCTTTCGCGTTCCACGGCCCGAGCTCCACAAACCGGAAGTGACGTATGACGTATTAGACTCCACCCTACGCGTTTTGTCAAAGGACGTCTGTGGGAGCGGCCACCTGTTGGTTGCAGGATACAGATGACAACATGGTGACATTCAACCAGAAGGCTTGAACAAAGCCAGGACACAAACCAAATCGTCAGACAGCAAGGTACAGGAACATAAGGCAGAGGCAAACTCAGGATACAAGATGAGATCCGATCACATCCTGGTAGCAAGGTACCAAATCAGGAGGCAGGATACAAAGTCTAAACAAAAAAGAAAGTCACAACAGGTAAACAGGTATTCAAAGACAGGTCAAAGGCAAGCTGGGTCATGCACAAGAAGGCAAAACTCAAGACATAGGTAAATCAGAACTAGCCGAAGAACACTCAGCAATCTGTTCATATCATAATTCACAACACAGTACTAATGGAGGTTGGTGGGTAGAAGTCTCAAAACACAGTGGCAGACCAGGAGATTGATACTCCCAGAAGTGTCAGTTTCTAAAGTCTTGATGGGACTAGTTCTTTTCTATAGAGCTGTATTCAGCGGAGTCAGCAGCAGGAGGAGAGTTCTTTTCAAGAATCTTTTATGCAAATTTGTTTTGTAGCCAAGCAGTAGCTTTATGCTTGGCTGGTCTGATCACTGTTCTTCCCCCCTTATATGCCAAGTAATGAATGCTGGTTTATCATGTTCATATTCAAATGGGAATGGAGGTAAAGTGCTGGATCAGGGGCTATTCTAGTCCATTACCATGGGATAAGGTGTGATTCATGAAGCTTGATGTTCTTGCTAAGGCAGTTCACGTACACCAGAGGGCTTCAGGGAGCAAATTTATAAAAACTGAAGTGGGAGACACACCGATAGTAGTAAAGGCCAAAAATCTAATATTTATTTCAAATGACACCAGATGGTATAGACAAAGCATTTCTAGGGATACTAAGGCTCCAGGGCTTTTCATGGCTTTAACAGCTGTATAAGACTAGAAGGATTTTGTGTGTAGCAGAGTAGCTACTTCGCTGCGATTCATTGAAAGATGGAGTTTACAAATAGCTCATTAAATCAGTTATGGTTACTTTGATCGCTTCATTATGGACCCATGCGTAAAGGTCTCAGAAGCCTATTGTTCTTCGCACTAAGGAACTACTCCAGCAGCAAATGGGAGTCATTGTCCAGATGTTTGTGGTCTTGGTAGATATTTACCCCTCCACCCCAAGGTACTTTTTAAATTTTTTTGACAAAATATGGGACCACTTGGTGTATCATCTGTAGTTTTTTTCTAAAGTTGCACCTGGAGAACTGCGGAATGTACAGGAAATAAATTAAAAATTACACAAAGGTGAATAAGTGCTTTAAAGTGAACCAATGATTTTAACGTAACACTATGTTGTTTTACGCTCTTACTGTTCTAAAGCCAAAAATAAGAAACAAGTCTAGTACCCTCCCCAGACATTGGTCACATGGTCTGTAGATGAATCAGGCAAAGCTAGCCAATCAGCAAATGTGCCTGAATGCTGTCCTTTCCCTTCAGTAAGGATTAGTGCATAGGTGTAGCACTGCCCCTGTAGAGACTGCTGAATATCCACTCTGCGGGTCCCCCTGGTTACCAACACACGGCTATAAGCAAATACAATTCTTACATTCCTCTTGGCTCTTCACTTCAATAATAAGTCCAGGGGTATTTGGTTGGTTTAGTTGTTTATTTTGTAATGGGGATAGGAGAAGGAAATAGTGGGATACTCCAATTTAACTATTCACAATATCTGAGGACTTCTTGAAGCTGTTAATTCATCCTGCCACTTTAGATGGATGTGATTAAGTCTCTTGCTTTCTCTCAAGACGACTTGATGGACAATATCTTATTCTATCTTCTGGATACTCTCCCTAGCATCCTCTTCTGCTGACACCCGTCCGCTGACTATCCTATGAGCAGGGGTGGCCCCCCTCAGGTCAGGCCCCTTGACACGAGTCCCTGTACTCACGATACTGCAGCCACAAGGTCTCCAGTGTCTCTTGGGTTCGGTTCAGATGCTAATTCAGGCTAAAATTCAGACCTGAATCGCACCTGAACCAGACCCAAAGACGCACCGGATTCCAGGCACGAACCTGCAACCACACATGTGTCAACCCAGCCTTAAAGATTACACAAACAGAAGACTTATATACTGTGTATATAAAAAGAATATGTGCTAAAAACACATGATAAATGTAGAGAAAAGCTGCTCTGTTCAACTCAAGAGAAACACAACTTGTGGTATCTATCCCATAAATGTAGACAAGTAATTAAATCCCTAAGGGATTTAGCAGACGGGGAAAGGGATGTTGCGATACCAAAAAGGGTACAATGACAGGTATGAATGCAAAAAGTATCTATAACAAAATCTAGTCTTTATTGTTTAACATAGATAGAAAAGGCAGTGTCTTACTGACAATATATAATATCAACATACTTAACCACTTTACGTCTGCTCACAGTAATACTACTGCGGCAGAGTGGCTCGTTATCGTCTGACGACGTAGTATTCACGTCGTCAGACACTCCCCCTTCAGCGGGAGTCGGGCCAGGGGAGGAGCAGCGGCGATCGCCGCTGCTCTGCCCCGATCGCCGGGGATCTAGTGTGGAGATCCGCCCGCCTGTGTAAACACAAGCGGACGGATCTCCATAGTGACAGGGAGTGACAGATCGGACTGTTCAGCATAGCTGGACATCCGATCTGTCCCTGACTCACTCAGTCACCTCCCCCCCTACACGTCAGTAAACACCAGGCATACATTAACCCCTCCCTCTCCAATAAAATTAACCCCTTCCCTGCCAGTGTCATTTTTACAGTAACAGTGCATATATATAGCACTGATTACTGCAGTAATGTCACTGGTACCCCCAAAAGTGTCAAAAATGTCAGTCAAGGGTCCGATCTGTCCGCCGCAATGTCGCAGTCCCACAAAAAAAATCGCAGATCGCCGCCATTACGCGTTAAAAAAAAAAAACACCAAAAATGACAGAAATCTTTCCCTTTGTTAGTAAACGCAATAACTTTTGCGCAAACCAATCAAAATACGCTTATTGCGATTTTTTTTACCAAACAGGTAGCAGAAAACAAATTGGCCAAAAATTTTTTAAAAAATTGTTTTTTACATCTTTTTTGGGGGGATTTCATATAAAAAAATGTTAAAAATATTGTTATTTTTTCAAAATAAACGCTCTTTTTTTGTTTATAGCGCAAAAAGTAAAAATCGCACAGGTGATCAAATACCACCAAAAGAAAGCTCTGTTTGTGGGAAAAAAAGGACGTAAATTTCGTTTGGGTACGGCGTCGCACGACCACGCAATTGTCAGTTGAAGTCGCACAGTGCCGAATCGCAAAAAGTGGCCTGGACGGAAGACAGCAAAATCCTCCGGTGGTAAAGTGGTTAAAAAGTGCACAAGGTACAAAAGGTTAATCACAGATATATGTATGACAAAACCAGGATATACAGACTCCAAACACCTAGGGGTTTGGAGTCCGTATATCCTGGTTGTCAGTCCTTCTGTAATTGATGATATATATTGTCAGTAAGACACTGTCTTTTTTATCTATGTTAAACAATAAAGACTAGATTTTGTTATAGATACTCTTTGCATTCATACCTGTCATTGTACCCTTTTTGGTATCGCAACATCCCCTTCCCCGTCTGCTAAATCCCTTAGGGATTTAATCTCTTGACATGATAAATGTATGTAATAAAATCATTACAATCTTAACAAATTTAGACAAGATAAAATCATGGCACCCAAACCACCTACACCTCAATTATAATACTTCATTATTCTATCCATGGGGATTTCCGGCACTTACCACCCACAAAACATAATATTGGGAAATCAAAAAGAGCTCTCCCACATCATTTTGCAAAATGGAAGTGGGGCATAAAAGTAACTCCATTGAAATCCTAACTGTTTTCCAAAGTAGTTGCTGTACATTCAAGGCATGCCATGGATGATAACTGCCACAGCTACCTATGCTCTCAACTGAACTGTCCAGCTAAAAAATGGCTGGTGTCAAAACTGATCACATGTTCAGTACCATGGAAACTGCAGTCCAGAGGCTAAGATGGCAGCTTACTTGGCTGTAAAGGATTGGAGGGTTTCGTTCTGCTTTAACCACTTAAGCCCCGGAGGATTTGGCTGCTCAAAGACCAGGGCCTATTTTGCGATTCGGCACTGCGTGAATTTAACGGACAATTGCGCGGTCGTGCGACGCTGTACCCAAATGAAATTGATGTCCTTTTTTTCCCACAAACAGAGCTTTCTTTTGGTGGTTAATGGAGGGGGGAGGTATCGCACTTCAGGGAGAATAAATACTTTAAAATTAATAAAACAATATGGTAGTAGTGTTGAGGCTCAAAAAATAATCTGTGATGTGTAAATTCAATACAAGATAATAATAATGTAGTATATAAAAATTGTGAATATATAATAGTGACCTATAATCAATATACTAACAATAAAAGTGTATGTACTTCCAGTACTCATACAATATACATAAAGTGCTCATGTGCTAATATCATCAAAAATCTTCAAACTATATAATAAACTGACAATATATCAAATGAAGGTGAATAAAGTGACAGGTGCTTCCTCAATCTATATAAAACAAGGAAAATACATAAAGTGCTTATAAGTGAAAAAAGTGCTTGAAGTGTCCAGAAAAAAGTGTCCAAACCAATTCAATTAGCCCTTGTATGCGAAAATCCTTCTTAATTCTTCACTGTATAACCTCCACCTTTCACCAAGTGATAAAGGGGGTGCTCTTTAGTCTTTAGACCCCCTCGGGGTGTACTAGCTGCTCACCTCAATATATAAGGGAATGCGCCTTATAGTTAAATGGTACGCCTTTTCCACATCTCCTCTTAGCCACTCTGCAGACAGGGGATGGAAATGGTCTTTTATCTGGGTCGGGGTGAATCCTCACAGGGTGCTCCACGATATCTCAAAGAAAAGTGCTTATATAGTGCAGGATTCAGATCCCCTGAAGAAGCCACGTGACCGGAAGTGGCGTAACGCGTAGGGCGTTATACCGGAAGTGGCGTCAGACACGGAGTAAGAGTCCGCAGTGAAGCTGTACTCGGTTTTAAGGCTTGTAAATCTTCGCTTATATGTGAGTGCAATACATCCTTTTTTCAATAAATGATTTAATAGAAATACTGCACTATATAAGCACTTTTCTTTGAGATATCGTGGAGCACCCTGTGAGGATTCACCCCGACCCAGATAAAAGACCATTTCCATCCCCTGTCTGCAGAGTGGCTAAGAGGAGATGTGGAAAAGGCGTACCATTTAACTATAAGGCGCATTCCCTTATATATTTAGGTGATCAGCTAGTACACCCCGAGGGGGTCTAAAGACTAAAGAGCACCCCCTTTATCACTTGGTGAAAGGTGGAGGTTATACAGTGAAGAATTAAGAAGGATTTTCGCATACAAGGGCTAATTGAATTGATTTGGACACTTTTTTTCTGGACACTTCAAGCACTTTTTTTCACTTATAAGCACTTTATGTATTTTCCTTGTTTTATATAGATTGAAGAAGCACTTGTCACTTTTTTCACCTTCATTTGATATATTGTCAGTTTATTATAAAGTTTGAAGATTTTTGATGATATTAGCACGTGAGCACTTTATGTATATTGTATGAGTACTGGAAGTACATACACTTTTATTGTTAGTATATTGATTATAGGTCACTATTATATATTCACAATTTTTATATACTACATTATTATTATCGTGTATTGAATTTACACATCACAGATTATTATTTGAGCCTCAACACTACTACCATATTGTTTTATTAATTTGAAAGTATTTATTCTCCCTGAAGCGCGATACCTCCCTCCTCCATTAACTGTTTATATACTGTCTGGTGTACAGAACTGGTATACGCAGCTTTAAGGAGTGTTTATTTACATTTACTAGTCCTCTGGATAGCGCGAGACTCACATCACACTATATTTCTTTTGGTGGTATTTGATCACCTTTGCGATTTTTACTTTTTGCGCTATAAACAAAAATAGCGACAATTTTGAAAAAATAACAATATTTTTCACATTTTTTTATATGAAATTCTCCAAAAAAAAGTAAAAATCTAAATTTTTTAACATTTTAGGCCAATTTGTTTTCTGCTACATATTTTTGGTAAAAAAAAATCGCAATAAGCGGATTTTGATTGGTTTGCGCAAAAGTTATTGCGTTTAAGGGAAAGATTTATGTCATTTTTATTGTTTTTTTTAACTAGTAATGGCGGTGATCTTCGATTTTTTTTGCGGGACTGCGACATTGCGGCGGACAGATCAGACCCCTGACCAACATTTTTGACACTTTTGGGGGTACCAGTGACATTACTACAGTAATCAGTGCTATAAATATGCACTGTTACTGTAAAAATGACACTGGCAGGGAAGGGGTTAACTTTATAAGTGATCAAGGGGTTAAGTGTGTCCCTAGGGGCGTGATTCTAACTGTCAAGGGGCGTGGCTTGTGATGTAACCCCAGAGACATAAGATCCTATATAGCAGGATCGTATAGTCTCTGCAGTTACACCAGGGAGAATGACACGCGGCTTTATTTACATCAGCCGCCTGCCTTTCTCTCTCTCCAGCGGGAAATCGCGAGTGGCCGGCGGACGTCGGAGCCACCGGTCACTCACGCGGGGATGTCAGGGAACGAGCGGGGGCGGGAGCTCGCCTCCGGTGGCGCGCGCTCGCCCCCTAGAGGCTCGTGGGCGAGCGACATACCGATACGTCGCTTTGCCCAGGAGGGGCTGACCGCCGCAGTTTATGTACTTGCGGAGGTCGGCAAGTGGTTAAGTGTGTTCTACCCCTTTTGCATATACTGTTATACTGTTGATCAAGGGTCTATTTGGAAAAAGGGCCGACTACGGTCAACCTTCTACCCTCCAGCTGTAGCGGAACCACAAGCCCCGGCATATCCTGCAAGCCTTTGTAACAAGCCTGTAATACTTGTATTGTAAACAAGCGTAGGGCAGCACTGAATACTTTTCATTCAGTAAGCTCTATTTTTGTATTTGTTGCAGAAAGCTCACATGGCAACTGCTTGTCCTGCAGTACAGCTAATGATTATATCTCAGACCTTACGCACACACAAAGGCTTCACGTAGCAGCTGCATAGAGATGCACTCCTGTAACCTGTGTGTCTTTTCTGTATAGCCGTGCACCTCGTGTCAAACAAGCTCAACCCTGCGGGAGGCTATAGAAGCGAACAGAATAGATCGCAGCAGACTCCATTCTGTTTCTATGCAACAGGGAGGGCAGATCAGAGCTGCCTCTAACATCTGCTCAAGGAAGCTGTACTGAAATGACCAGAAAACATACATAAGGCGCATTTCACAAAGATAACACACAAGATAAGGATAATTATTTTCAAAACATTGAGAGTATTTTTCAGCCAAGGCTAATGAAATGTGAAAATTACAGGTACATATCTTATCCTTGTGTTAAAGCATTGCAAACTGTTATATGAATGTCCAAATTTCATCTAATGTTATCCACAAATGTACCAATCTGGCATCAAATTTAGATTTGGGGATGGGAGGCTCCGCTTGTTTGCTTCCTCCCCCCCTCCGCTGCCACCTTTGACACCTTTGCAGGGGGAGTTTTACCTGCTCCCACTTCTGGGTAAGATCGCCGCAATCATTGTGTGGTAAACTACAAAATTTCCAGCCCCCCCCGCTGCCTTCTGGGACACACACAGGTCCTAGAAGTCAGCCGGACCATTCAGAAAGTGCTGCGCGACTCGTCTATGCACAGTAGGAAACAGGCTGTGAAGCCGCACAGCTTCACTTCCTGTTTCCCTTAGTAAAGATGCCGGCGCCTCCACCCGGAGCCAATGGATGGATCAGCTTGGGGTGCTGACATCCCTGGACAGGTAAGTGTCCTTTTATTGAAAGTCAGCAGCTACAGTATTTGTAGCTGCTGACTTAACATTTTTTTTTGCAGGCTGGAACTCCTCTTTAACCACTTATGGACCAGAAGGATTTGCCCCCTTAATGACCAGGCCATTTTTTGCGATTCGGCACTGTGTAAATTTAACTGACAACTGTGCAGTCGTGCGACACTGTACCCAATAATAATTGGTGTCCTTTCCCAAAAGAAAGTCCAGGGCTTTTTTTTGGTGGCATTTGATTACCTCTGTGGTTTTTTGATTATGCGCTATAAACAAAAAAAGAGCGACAATTTTGGGGAAAAAAAACTGTATTTTTCATTCTGCTATTATTCCCAATAAAACAAAATTTAAAAATCTAATTTTTTCATCATTTTTGGTCAGTTTGTATTTTGCCACATATTTTTTGGTAGAAAAAGAAAATACCAATAAGTGTGTTTTGATTGGTTTGCGCAAAAGTTATCGCGTCTACAAACTAGGGCAAAGATTTAGGTCATTTTTATTTATTTATTTTTAACTAGTAATGGCGGCCATCTGCAATTTTTAGTGGGACTGCGGCATTGCGGCGGACAGATCAGACCCCTAACTGACATTTTTGACACTTTTGGGAGTACCAGTGACATTACTACAGTAATCAGTGCTACAAATATGCACTGTTACTGTAATAATGACACTGGCAGGGAAGGGCTTAAAACCAGGGGCGATCAAAGGGTTAAATGTGTACCTAGGGGGTGATTCTAACTGTGTGGAGGGCTAGACTTGGTGGATGGAAACAGGGCTCCTGTCCTGTGTTCCGAAATAACAGGAACACAGGAGCCCTTTTTCAATCAGTGACAGATGAGCGCCGCTCATTGAGCGGTGTGCCGTGTTAACAACGGTACACCGCCTTCTGTCAGTCCCTGCAGCGATCGCCGGGTTGCCGCCACACCCATTGCTTAGCTGCAGGGCTAGAAAGCGGGCGTGTGATCACGCTGACCCGCGAGCCACCGTATGGGTACGGCGACTTGCGCAGGAGAGCCAGCCTGTGGCAGTATATCTGCGGCAGCTAGTCTTTAACCACTTAAGCCCCGGAAGATTTTACCCCCTTCCTGACCAGGGCCTATTTTGCGATTCGGCACTGCATGACTTTAACGGACAATAGCGCGGTCGTGCGACGCTGTACCTAAGCGTATTTGACATCCTTTTTTTCCACAAACAGAGCTTTCTTTTGGTGGTATTTGATCACCTGTGCGATTTTTCGATCATGCGCTATAAACAAAAAAAGAGCGTCAATTTTGCAAAAATAACAATATTTTCAAATTTTTTTATATGAAATTCCCCCAAAAAAATGTAAAAATCTAAATTTTTTAACATTTTCGGCCAATTTGTTTTATGCTACATATGTTTGGTAAAAAAAATAGCAAAAAGCGTATTTTGATTGGTTTTTCGCAAATGTTATCGCGTTTACTAACAAAGGGAAAGATTTTTGTCATTTTTGTTGTTTTTTTTTTTTAACGCGTAATGGCGGCGATCTGCAATTTTTTTTGCGGTACTGCGACATTGCGGCGGACAGATCAGACCCTTGACTGACATTTTTGACACTCTTGGGGTTACCAGTGACATTTCTACAGTAATCATTGCTATACATATGCACTGTTACTGTAAAATTACACTGGTAGTGAAGGGGTTAACTTTTTTTGAGAGGGAGGGGCTATGTGTGTCCCTAGGGGCGTGATTCTAACTGTGATTGGCTGTGGCTTGAGGTGTAGGAACAGTGATCAATGGTCCTACATAGTAGAACCGTATGATCACCATTCCTACACAGGGGAGAATGACAGGCGGCTTGTTTACATTAGCCGCCTGCCTTTCTCCCTCTCCACTGACGATCGCGAGTGACCGGCGGACGATCGGGTCCGCAGGTCACACGCGCGGGGGGGTCCGTGACCGCGTGGGAGCGCTCCTCCGGCGGCGCGCGCTCGCTCCCTAGAGCCCTCACAGGCTAGCGACGTAGACCTACGTCGCTCTGCCTGTGAGGGGCTGACTGCCGCAGTAAATATACTGTGAGCAGTCGCCAAGCGGTTAAGTAAAATTGTATTTGGGGGAATCTTTATTAGTGGCACATCCCTCTTTGCTTTTTTTTGTATTTGATTTGCAATTGGTTATTGCTTCAATCACGATTCTGATTGGAAACCAATGTTAATTTCGGAATCAAATTTAGATTTAGTTTTAGTCATAGTATTTTGACTAAAATGCCATTTTAGTTTTTGTCCCATTTTAGTCATCTGCAATTGTTTTAGTTTTAGTGCCGGTTCACATTATAGCGATGTCAGACATTGCATGTGATTCGCACAGCACTGCTGTGCAAATCACATGCGATGTCTGTGCATTGCAAATTCAGCCATGCAGGTTGTATGCCTGAATTTGCATTGCATTCGGACCAAAGTTGTGCAGGACCATTTTTTGGTCCACACCAGAATTGGATCGCATGGGTGTGCACATTCCTGTCCGAGTTGACAGTTCGCACTGCGATATGCGAACTAATTTGGGGGTGTCATTAATCTTGTATTGACACTCCCAGCAGTTTGCATATGGCAGTGTGAAGTGCCTGCGAGTCGGGTGCGATGTGGGGAAGCCGCAGTGGATTCCCAGGGTTCCCGCATCGCACCAGTGTGAACCGGCACTAAGTCATATTTTAGTCGACTGAAATCTCCAGTACATTTTAGTTGAATAAAATCATTTTAGTCAACTAAAATCGAATGTGTTTAGTTAAATTGTAGTGCATTTCTATAGAATTTCCAAACTCATTATATACTCCTGGAGTCAAAAAAATCTAATATCATGTTATTATTTATGGTATTGCACAAACTGTTTGAACAAACTCCCAGATACAGATTTAGCCACACATTTCATATTCCTGATCTGTGCCTGCTGTACCATAAACGTATATGGAAAGTATCCTGTTCTCTTTGTATTGCTTCCTTTGTGTGAAATCCCTGGTGTTCCTGCCAGTCCCTCTGCTTTCCTATTAGAAGCTGACCACACTAATGCCTGGTACACACAAAGAGATTATTGGGTGAATGATCGTTCGTTTTTTATTTTTGCATGCTAATCTTATATCAAAAAAAGAGTTTACTAAAGTTACGGAAATTCTCATACAACAGAAAAAAAATTCGGAAGTGATGTAGTAATGTGTTGTAGTGTATTTGAATTGTATTTTCGAAGAACAGTCACTGATAAAACGTATGATCTGGTATCGTACGAGAAAAGTGGTATTTTTCGTAAGATTTTCTCATCGTGTGTACGGGCCTTAAGCAGTTCTCCAGCTGTGCTGGTAATTCAGTGCGCTCTCCTTCAGTGATCAGACTTGTCCTGACTTGTCCTGACACCCCTCCTCCCTGCACAGCCTTTCACTGGGAAGATCAGTGTGCTGTTGCATCTCCTCCCCCAGCTCTTCTGCAGCTTAGAACACAAGGAACAGAGGGAATGTAATCACTTATAAAAAAAAGGGAAAAGTATTTATATATTTTTTTTTTTTTTTTATAGTTATACACACATGTTTTGCCTTTCTTTTCTATTTTAAATTGCATGGGTTGTTTTGCAACGTGATCATTTACAATCGCTTTAACTACCTCCCCTGTATAGACAAATATAACCAATTGACGGTGGGCAGGATCCTCTTTCGGTATGGGATGACATCATATGACGTCGCCCCAGTCTCATTGTGCTTGCTTGGCAATCGCGGGCGTGCCGATCTCAGTAAAGAGCCATGTGATCAGCTGTGTTAAATCACAGATGATCACATGTAAACAAGGAAATGCCATTTACCAGCTCTCCTCGCCACACACTGACAGAGTGTAAGGAGAGGGGAACCGAACAGTGGCATCTCCTCACAGGGGAGACCTGTACAGATAATGATGATCAGTGCAGTCCCAACAGTGCCCAGCAGTGAAGCCAATTAGTGCCCATCAGTGAAGCCAATTTGTGCCCATTAGTGATGTCAATTTGTGCCCATCAGTGATGTCAATCTGTACCCATCAGCAATTCTAGTCAGTGCTGCCTTTCAGTGCCCATCAGTGCAACCCATCAGTGCTGCCTATCAGTGTCCATCAGTGCTGCCCATCAGTGCTGCCCATCAGTGCCACCTATCCGTGCCACCTATCATTGCCCATAAGTGCCACCTATCAATGTCCATCAGTGCCACCTATCAGTGCTGCATATCAGTGCTACCTATCAATGCCCATCAGTGCTGCATATTACTGCCTCCTCATCAGTGCCCATCAGTGCAGCCTCAGCAGTGCCCATCAGTGCAGCCTATTAGTGACCATCAGTGCAGTCTCATCAGCGGACATCAGTGAAGGAGAAAAATTACTTATTTACAAAATTTTCAGACAGAAACTAAAAAAACTTTTTTGTTTTTCATTTTTTTGTTTTTTTGTTTTCATTTTCTTTTTCTTTTTAGCAAAAATAAATCATATATATATATATATTTAGAAAATAAAAAACCCAGTGGTGATTAAATACCACCAATAGAAAGCTCTATTTGTGTGTAAAAAAATGATAAAAATGTCATGTGGGTTCAGTGTTACATGACCGCGCAATTGTCATTCAAAGTGTGACAGCGCTAAAAGCTGAACATTTTCCTGGGCAGGAAAGGGGGTAAAAGTGCCCCGTATTGAAGCGATTAAAGGGCATGTAAAGCAGTTTTGAACAAATGTTCTTCTATCCAGCCTACATTTGGATCTTTGCTCGCTGTCATGTTTTCCTTTGTCTCCTTGGCTTCTTTGTTGTAAAAAGCTGTTTATGGAGCGCAATAGTATAAGCGGAAATTTACACACAAACAGGTCAAAGAGTCAGAGCAGTGGCTTTGCATACACAATAAAAGAGAAGCATGGGAATTTTTCTTTTTTTTTTTTAATCATACTTACCTAGGTGAATGCAACATCTTTTCCGATGCTGCATCTGTCCCCCTCTGGCTCTAGCACTGAGGCCTGAGCAATCAAACACCACTGATCGCTCGGTTCTCAGAGCTCTCTGACCATAAAGGGGGTGACTGTCAGTCACCGCTGTCTGCTCTGCCCTCCCTGCGTTCACTGGAGTGCTGGGCTGTGTTGGGGCGGGAGCTGCCGGCTCAGGCTCTCAGCCATGCATTTTGCTGTACAATGCATTGAGGTGCACAATTTCTCATGCACCTTACCAAGGTGTGTTGGGGTGCTATTAAGAATTAAAAAGGATGTGCGTTTTCGTGCGCCACAGAAATGTACAATGTTGCTTGAATTCCTGCATTCAGCTGATTTCTTTAACCGCTTGCCAACCGCCGCACGACTATTTAATGCGGCAGTCAGCCCCGTATAGGCAAACCGACGTAGGGCTACGTCTGTTGCCTACGAGCCTCTAGGGGGCCCCCGCTTGTTCCCTGACATGTCCGCACGAGTGATCGGCGGCTCCGATATCCGCTGGTCACCTGCGATCTCCCGGTGGAGAGGGAGAAAGGCAGGCAGCTAATGTAAACAAAGCCACCTGTCATTCTCCCTGATCTAACTGCAGAGATCATACGATCCTGCTATGTAGGATCATATGTCTCTGTGGTTACATAACAAGCCACGCCCATTTACAGTTAGAATCACACCCCTAGGGACACACTTAACCCCTGCATCACTACTAAAGTTAACCCCTTCCCTGCCAGTGTCATTTTTACAGTAACAGTGCATATTTGTAGCACTGATTCAGGGGTCCGATCTGTCCGCCGCAATGTCGCAGTCCCGCAAAAAAAATCGCAAATCGCCGCCATTACTAGTTAAAAAAGAAAACAATAAAAATGACATAAATCTTTCCCTTAGTTAGTAAACGCAATAACTTTTGCGCAAACCAATCAAAATACGCTTATTGTGATTTTTTTTACCAAACATCTGAAGCAGAAAACAAATTGGCCTAAAATGTTAAAAAATTTAGATTTTTACATATTTTTTTGGGGAATTTCATATAAAAAATGTGAAAAATATTGTTATTTTTTCAAAATTGTCGCTCTTTTTTTGTTTATACTCAAAAAGTAAAAATCGCACAGGTGATCAAATACCACCAAAAGAAAGTTCTGTTTGTGGGAAAAAAAGGACATCAATTTAATTTGGGTACAGCGTCGCACGACCGCGCAATTGTCCGTTAAAGTCACGCAATGGCGAATCGCAAAATAGGCCCTGGTCTTTGAGCAGGAAAATCCTCCGGGGCTTAAGTGGTTAACCTTTTTATACTTTATATATTAAAAAATACCTTTACCCAATATAAAAATCCTATGTGTTGTGGGCTGAAATAAAATGTTCTGTACGAATAAGGAATTAACACAAAATGAATAACATTTCAGCTCACAGGAAAGAAAACCACAGTGCTTCAGAGGAGAAATAATGAATTCACGTAATTCTTACACAAACAAACCTCCCAGGTATGCATCCAAGTACTTGAAGCACGGCATAGTGATTTAGGTCAGGTGTCATATCTGGCTTTTCTCACTGTAGGTTTAGGTGACATCAGCATTAATTTAAGCTCTAAGTTTTAGCTATGTTGTTGGATTTTCATGAACTTGATTCAACGTCAACAAACTTGGTTGCTTCTCAGGTTACTAAAACACGAGGAGCTTAAGGCTAGCGGAGAATCAACTGCTTCCAAACACTTAGGAATAAATAAGCATTACAAATCACTTAGGATAATTGAACCACTTGACCTCAGGAAGATTTACCCCCCCCCCTTCCTGACCAGGCCATTGTTTGCGATACGGCACTGCGTTCCTTAACAACTTGCCAACCGCTTAACGAGGATTTACTGCGGCAGTCTGCCACTGCTGGGCAAAGCGACGTAGGCCTACGGCGTTCGCCCACGAGCCTCTAGGGAACGAGCACGCGCAGGCGGCGGCGCGCTCCCATCCTCGCTCATTCCCTGGGAACCTAGCGCGAGGGACCGGCGGCTCCGCAGGAGAGGGAGAAAGACAGACGGCTGATGTAAACACAGCCGTCTGTCATTCTCCCTGAAGTAATCACAGAGGCTATGCGATCCTGCTATGTAGGATCGTATGTCTCTGTGATTACTTCACTAGCCACGCCCCTAATAGTTTGAATAACGCCCCTAGGGACACACTAAACCCGTTGATCACCAATAAAGTTAACCCCTTCCCTGCCAGTGTCATTTTTACAGTAACAGTGCATATTTATAGCACTGATTACTGCAGTAATGTCACTGGTACCCCCAAAAATGTCAAAAATGTCAGTCAGGGGTCCAATCTGTCAGCCGCAATTTCGCAGTCCTGCAAAAAAAATTGCAGATCGGCGCCATTACTAGTAAAAAAAAAAAAACAATAAAAATGACATAAATCTTTCCCGTAGTTAGTAAACGCAATAACTTTTGCGCAAACCAATCATAATACGCTTATTGCGATTTTTTTTTACCAAAATATGTAGCAGAAAACAAATTGGCCTAAAATGAAGGAATTAATATTACTGGGATACAATCATTACCAAGGTTTCAACCTGCTCTGCTTTTTCTAACACATGGTGTTGCGATAGTGCATAAGGATGCTATGTATAGCTCATGTTCAAGTCCCCAGTTGTTCCAGTGCATCAGCTGCAAATTATTTCTGATGCCACTAAACACCCAAGGGTGCACCAATGAGCAGAGAAAAGAGGGACTTGAATCAGAGATATTGGCCTGGGGAACCAGGGCTGTCTTAATGCATGGGCATTCCCGGGTACTGCCCAGGGGCCCCAGATGCATGGGAGCCCCATGATAATCTTGAATTACATCATACTTGCCAACTGTCCTGGATTTGCCGGGACAGTCATGCTTTTTTCCAAGCTTTCCCGGGGTGGCCATGTCCTGGGCAGCATCCTTTAAATTGTACTGTGTCCTTTTGCCTCCCTGCGTATTGTGTAATTTGCGTTGATTAGTCTTTGAATTATGGCATGTTTTCTTATTGTATAAAACCAATGTTATTGAAATTACAAATAAATATATGTTTAATTCTATCAACTATCTATACTTTAATTCTTGAGAGTAGGAGCGTAAAATGGGGCAGGCTGGTAGGGGCTGCAGTGCATTACTTTGCCCAGGGGCCCATGATGCTATTAGGTAGGGATTGACCAATTATCGGCAATGCCGATATATCGGGGGCCGATATGCGCTTTCCCCGATATATTAGAATCGGCCCCTGAGGTTACCGATATTGACGATATTTTGGGAAAGTGCATGTTCCGGAGTGATGCCTGCAGCTAGAGGCATCACCTCGGTACCGGCGTCAATAGCCGATGGGTGCCTGTCTTGCAATGACAACCGATGCGGCTGAGAAGCCGCTCGGCTGTCATTACAAGGAGCGGGAGGGGATGTCTCCCCCCTCCCGCGGCTTGCCTGGGTCTCCCGTCCCACGGGGAGACCCGGGCATCCTACCTGCACAGCTGCCGAACAGAAGACCCGATCAAACCTGCATTCGGCTCTGATCGGGTCTCCATGTAAAAACCCAGAAGTGATGTCATGACATCACTTACGGGTACTCGGCGGCAAATTAAAAAAAAATGTGAGCATTCAAAACAGCCAAACTTGGCGTTTTTAATGCTTTTAAGTGCAGAGGAGGGGTTTGGGGTCTTTTAGACCTCCAGATCCCTCCACCAGAGTACCTGTAAAAATAAAAAATAAATTTAAATGTCCGAAAATATCGGCCGATACCGATATCCGATGACCAAAATATCGGTATTGGTATCGGCACTAAAAAAACAATATCGGTCGATCACTACTATTAAGACGGCCCTGTGGGGACATGTGGAAGCATGGGATTTCAAAGGAATCCAGCTTTCATGTGAGGTAGACCAGGAAGATGATTATCTGGGACCTTAGGTAGCAATTGAGGTTTAGTCCTAATAACTGTGTATATAAAATGTTGTGAGCCTTGGTAACGGTGCTGGGGCAAAGGCCATATCTTGTTCTAGAGACATTGGTGGGGTGCATGAGGTGACATTGCACAAACAGACAAAGGCCTCATCCTAAATTGCAATGTCAGTGGCCAAGAACTACAGACAGTGCATGAGTGCCTAACAGAATTCATTGGCTTTTCTTAATATTCATAGTGAATAGCAGTGGTAGTTTTTATCTTAATGACACCTTTCACAGATATCATCAAGCACTTTCTTTAATTTCTGGTTTAAAATGCATTGAATGTTCTAAGAATGGCTTCTGGCTGCCGGTTTCCATGGCAACTCTGACTAGAAATTTCAATTGAGAAAATAACGTAGGCTCTGTTACTGTGTGAGAGATTAATTACAGCCCTGGAGAAAGGACTTCCTATGTTATGTACTGTCTGATAAACTGGTGAATTTGAATATAACAGAGGTGTCTTGGGATGCTCCTGGCCTAGATCTTAGTTATTGCAAGGAACATGATTGTAACAAATCAGAACAAGCATCCACCATTGGGGAAAATGCCCTTATTTCAGCTGCTTACACAGTACCAAAGAGATGGTTAAGGTTCTGCTGTGTAAATTGGCTAATTTTCTGTGATATCAGCTTCCCACACAAAATGGCTTCCTGTAACATAAGATGGAGGAGGATCATGGGACACCAGGTTGCATGAAGCTCATTTATGAGAACAAGAGCAGGGGAATAAAAGACCATAGATTGTACTTCATCAAAATGTCTAAAATTATAACATTCTGCACCACTTTAAGGACTTGTCTCCCGCTCCTCTTGAACAATTGGCACTTTTGAGGAGCGGGGGTGGGAGGGGGGGGGTACCCAATTTTGTCTGGTACCCACTCCCACTTCCGCTCCAACCTGCCTAAGCCAGGAGTCTTCAAACTATGGATTGTGAAACTTTATTGTTTTTTTTTAACAACAAACATGTCATACTTACCTGCTCTGTGCAATGGTTTTGCACAGAGCAGCCCTGATCCTCCTTTTTCCGGATCCCTCACCAGTTCTCCTGGCTCCTCTCACTCTCGCAAAATGGCCACCATAGGAAGCCGCTTGTTATAGGGGCACTCGTGCGGGCTTGCTCCTGAGATGGCTCTGTGTATCCATAGACACATAGATCGTAGCTCTGCCCCGCCCCCTTGTCTCTTCACTGGCTGTGATTGACAGCAACAGCAGCCAATAGCTTTCACTGCTGTCTCTGAGCCAATGCTGGCTTCCCTCCTCTCCTCTCCCGCCTGGCAGATGGATGCTTCAGGATGGAGAGCAGGGGAAGGGGTGGGTAAATATGTTATTTTCTAGCCCCTTCCTTTCCTGAATGAACACAGTAAATATGCTTCAGTTTGTGAATGAGCAGGAAGCCTCAGAGCGCTTCCTATTCATCTGTGCAGCTGAGGTTGCAAAGAAAGAGACTGATAAATCTATGTCGTCAGTCACTTTCGGCCAGGGGGGGCCCTGTTAGGTAGGCTATATGGGGCCCCGTAATTTCTAACAGCTGCCCTGGGGGCATCACACTACATGAGTACATTCAGCAGCAGCCGATAGTTGGGCTTTAAAAAAAACATAATTATATATATATATGGATAATAGATGATATAGAAGACCCCCACCCCTGGACAACTGTTTCTTAAGAGGTATTAAACAGGCCATCTACGTCAAGCTGGAACAACCATCCCTAAACAGGGACTGGGGCCTTTAACCACTTTACCACCGGAGGATTTTCCTGCTTAACGTCCAGGGCACTTTTTGCAACTTGGCACTGCGCGACTTTAACTGACAATTGCGCGGTCATGCAACCCTGTACCCAAACAAAATTTATGTCCTTTTTTTCCCACAAACAGAGCTTCCTTTTGGTGGTATTTGATCACCTCTGCGCTTTTCATTTTTTGCGATATTAATAAAAAAAGAGCGAAACTTTTGCGAAAAAATTGACATTTTCTACTTTGATAGTTAAAAAATATCCAATATATTCAATTTTTGTCATATATTTAGGCCAAAATGTATTTAGCTACATGTCTATGACAAAAAAAATCCTCAATGAGCGTATTTTTAACTGCTTTAAGACCGTAAGATTTTACCCCATTCCTAACCAGGCTATATTTTGCGATTCGGCACTGCTTTACTTTAACGGACAATTGCGCGGTCATGCGACGCTTAAATTTATCTCCTTTTTTTCCTAACAAATAGAGCTTTCTTTTGGTGGTATTTGATCACCTGTGCAATTTTTAATTTTGGAAAAAAAGAGCAACAATTTAAAAAAAACCCATATTTTTTACATTCTGATATATAACATTCCCAAAAAAAATTAAAAATCAAAATTTTTTAACATTTCAGGGCAATTTGTTTTCTGCTACATATTTTTGGTAAAAAAAATCATAATAAGCGTATTTTGATTGGTTTGCGCAAAAGTTATCGCGTTTACTAACTACGGGAAAGATTTGTCATTTTTATTGTTTATTTTTTTTTACTAGTAATGGCGGAGATCTGCGATTTTTTTTTGCGGGACTGCGACATTGCGGCGGACAGATCGGACCCCTAACTGACATTTTTGACACTTTTGGGGGTACCAGTGACATTACTACAATAATCAGTGCTCTAAATATGCACTGTTACTGTAATGATGACACTGGCAGGGAAGGGGTTAACTTTATTGGTGATCAAGGGGTTAAATGTATGCCTCATGCTTACTGACGTGTGTGGGGGGAGGGGATTGTGTGACACAGGGACAGATCGCAGGTTCAGCTATGCTGAATCCTGTAACCTGACTGTCTGTCACAGAGGAGATCCGCCTGCTTTGTTTACACAAGTGGGCGGATTTCCTCACTCAATCCCCGACGATCGGGGAAGAGCGGCCTATCCTCCCCTGACCTGACTCCTGCTGTGTCTGAATACAGCGGGAGCGAGCCTCCAGCGCCGCGCGCGTGCCGCCGAGAGGGGGCGTTGTCCAGCGATGTAGGTCTACGTCGCTGGACGATAACAAGCCACTTTGCCGCAGTACCAGCTCAGTGAGCGGTCAGCAAGTGGTTAACACCATCCGTCACCCATGTCTTTATTTATTCGATTTGACAGCTTCAGCTAAGTAGCTCAAACAATTAACACATGACCTGTTCCAGACTTCATGGCATTATAGTGAATGGATTATGTCATTTGAGCAGGGTGGTTTCACATATTTTCACACCTCCCACCCTGTTCTTGGAAAATCAACATCTACCTTGGCACAGTTTACGGCACCATGGTAATTGGATTTAGGAGACGGAGCTAAGTTTGTAGCTATAAACACAAAGGCAGTCTGGGGAAAACTGTATTTTTAACGTGGTTTACTTACTATTTTGATGTCTATTCAGACAAAACATGTTGGGTGGAGCAAAGAGATGTGAGCTTATCACCCACATACACTTACGACCACTGCGTGATTTAGGGAGCATTGGGAATTTTTTCCTTAGTGCTGGGCTGAGCACTTCTGAATTTTTTTTTTTTTTTGTTGTTTGAATATTTTAAGAAAAGTTTTTTTAATGCTATGCAGATCTCTTTCTTCTTTTTTCATGCCAAATTGTGGCGAGTCCTTGGAGGTTTTAAAGCGGAAGGATGGAATCATTTTCAAGAAGCTTTTTAAAGATATATATGTCTGTCATTTGGAGTTGGTGAGCTTATTTTTACTAGAGGATCTTCGTTGTTTATAGACACATAAGAAAGCACTTTGGAGGACGTGCGCTATTAATTTGAGAATTGGTTGTTTGCTTTCTTCTGCATTTATTTCTCATAAGAGGATTTTTTATGAGGATCAACCGACTTTATTAACCAGTTCTGGTCCGGAAAGATTTGCCCCCTTAATGACCAGGCCATTTTTTGCGATTCAGTACTGCACAATTTTAACTAACAATTGCGCGGTCGTGTGACGCTGTACCCAAATAAATTGATGTCCTTTTTTTCCCACAAATAGAGCTTTCTTTTGGTGATATTTGATCACCTGTGCGATTTTTATTTTTTGCGCTATAAACAAAAAAAGCGACAATTCTGAAATAAAAAACAATATTTTTTACTTTCTGCTATAAAACATTCCCAATAAAAAAAAAAATAAATAAAATTTTTTCATCATTTTTATGTTTTTGGTAAAAAAATAGAAATCCCAATAAGTGTATATTGATTGGTTTGTGCAAAATTTATAGCATTTACAAACTATGGCAAAGATTTATGTCATTTTTATTTATTTTTTTACTAGTAATGGCGGCGATCAGTGATTTTTAACAGGTCTGATTTTTAATCAGTGCTAAAAATATGCACTGTTACTGTGCTAATGACACTTAACACCAGGGCCGATCAAATGGTTAAATGTGTGCCTAGGGGGTGCTTTCTAACTGTGGGGGATGTATTTACTGCACGGACATTGCAGCTGCCAGACCAGCTGATCTGCTCCCCCTGTGGCGAATGGACACGTAGTGGTCCCGCGGATCGATGTACGGGTATGTTGTTTCACGGAACATAGCCAAGTTGCCACAGTATAACTACGGCGGCTGGTCGGCAAGTGGTTAATGAACACTGAACTCTTTTTATTATAAATGAATACTGAATTTTTTTTTAAATTTTGTTTATGCTGATTGAACTTGAAACTGTATTGATACCAATTCACATATTTTAGTTATTTATAGTGAAGTTTTCTTGCACTTTAGGAAAGATAACATTTAAAGTGATTGTGAACCTTTATTGTTTTTTTTAATAAAAAACATGTTATACCTACCTGCTCTGTGCAATGGTTTTGCACAGAACAGCCCCGATCCTCCTCTTCTAGGATCCCTCACCAGGGCTCCTCCCACCTGCCAAATGGCCACCATAGCAAGCCACTTGTTATAGGGGCACTTGTGCAGGCTCGCTCCCGAGCCAGATCTGTGTATCCATAGACACATAGAGCGTAGCTCTGCCCCTCCCCCTTCCCTCCTCACTGGCTGTGATTGACAGCAGCAGAAGCCAATAGCTTTCACTGCTGTCTCTGAGCCCATGAGGAGGGAGAGAGTGAAAAGAGATGCTGCTAGATCGAGACCAGGCTCAGGTAAGTATGGGGAAGCTGGGGGGGGGGGGGCTGCACTCAGAAGAGGGTTTTTGCCTTAATACAGGGAATGCAATAACATAAAAAAACTTTCAGTCTTTAGAACCACTTTCAGGCTGTTATCACACCTGAGGGATCTACAGCGACAGCTGCTCATATTTTTTTGATTTTTTTTTTTTACTTGAGCATTTTTAGAAGGCCACCATTCATTTGAATGGGCCTCCCCCTGCTCCAAAAATGCTCAAAAAGGAGCTCATGCACCAAATCTTGGCCAAGGGCCAGGAGCGTTTGTGGTCACAATTTTTGCCGCCATTGTACCGTGATTTGTCACTCAACAATCGCTGCAAAATCGCCCCACGCTTTGGGTGCGATTAGGAAATAATGGCAAGGCAAATGCGTTCTGTGTTTTGTCGAGATTCTGGAATCCCGTGCAAAATCGTGGCGATTCTGCCCATGATCTTGCACACGATTCGGATCACACAGGTGTGAATGGAGCCTAAGTGAATATATAAGAGAGCACTGTGTGTGTTTATTTATTTGGGAGAATTTACTGTATATATATATATTTTTTTAAGAAATACAGAGCGCATAAATTGGCAGAAGAATGGTGCAGCACTTTCAGTGCTTTATTCAAATTACTGATTAACCATCGTTTCAGAGGCGTAACTAGAACCTTCAGGACCCCGGTGCAAGAAACCATGAAGGCCCCCCTCGGGCCCCATTACTCTCGTTGCGGGGCCCTTTATTATGGACCCTTTCACAAGCTCTGCAGTGGGCCCCCTTCCTCCCATCTTGGGGCCTCCCCACGATGGTGGAATGCCAGGGCCCGGTTGCAAGTGTGACCTTTGCGATCCTGGAAGTTCACCCGCTGGTGTCAGTAGTTTTTATTTTTTGGTATTTTAATTGTATTATTGTTTATCATTTTATTTTATTTTTTTTAATGTCACTGACTATGACTCTGTCCATTCAGAAAGGGAAGGAGCTGATAAATTACATATGGTTCTCTATTGTGACACATCCCCTGCAGCAGCCAGCAGAAGAGGGAAGGGAGCACAGTGTGGGGGTGGGGGGCAGCAAAGTAGGGGGGGGGGGGACCAGGGGAGCACACAGGGGCCCAGAGACAGCAGAACACAAGTGAACTGGATAGGAGGAGTGGCGGGGGCAGCATACAGAGGAACCAATCTCCTCCATTTTCCTCCTGCAGCTACAGGAGTAAAAAGGAGGACAGTAATTTCTCTACATGCTGCCCCCGCTGCCCCTCCTATCCAGGTGTACAGGGGAGCTGCACAGGCCCCCTGGAGCATGGGGCCTGGTTGCAATTGCAACTACTGCATCCCCTGTAGTTACGCCCCTGCATCGTTTATAAACTCAAATACACAAATCATAAAAGATATAGATCATTTAAATGCTTAGTCATAAGAACTCAAGCAAATACTATAAATTTAACATAATGCCAAAGTCTCTCCTTGATTTAAGGGTGACATACCACATAAAGTTCTTGCGATAGGGTGGGAGGAAGAGTGTTTTTTTTTTTTTGCTGATACTGATCAACAGCAAGAATGCATGGACCGCAGGCCTGGAGCTTCCCCTGGTGTCACACTGTTTTTTCTCTCCATCATTCATACATTTTGATCTGAACACACCCCCAGCCTTCAAAATTATTCATGCTTGCTCATTGAGGCCAATGGGCACATAGCACTACATAATCGAAAATGTAATGGTGACGAGTACTAACACATAACAGCCAATGAGAAATGAGCTTTCATTAGCATAGTGAGGTGAAAATATTTTGAGAGAAATGCAATTCTGAGTAAGTTATTTTTATAAGGAGTATGTTCTTTTTGGAATCACTTGAAAGTATGTTATTATACAACTTAAAGAATTGTTGTGCAACTTTTAGTAATAGCAAGCCAACCCAGGCTGAAATGCATCAACACTTCTGATGCATAGGATACATTTTACTCCTGATGGATTTATAATAAAGAAGAACAAGACAGGACGACCTCTACCCGTGCCACATCTCAAAAAGTACAAAATACACAAAAAAATGACAGAACTAGTCCTGCAGTTGATGGACTTTACTGTCATCAACATGAGACCGAGGCAGCTTTTTGTATACAAGTATCAAATATTTATTGGTACATATATTTAAAAAAGACGCCTACAAAGCATCCAAAAAACAAAAAGAAAGCTTTTACAGCACCTACCAAAAGGTGGTACAATACGGGTTACAAAACCAAATAAGGTGTTTGTATTTTGGGTCACCTCCACCAGTCAACGCATTTCGCTTTAGTGTGTAACTTCTTCAAGACCAAAATTGGAGGATATCACATTCTACTGAATACAACGAGAATTTAATGGGAAAGGGGTGAGCACACCCCTTGCATGGAAAGTAACCTGTTACAATTACGCGGCGATTCTGCCCACGATCCAAACGCTGACATGTGAATGCAGCCTTAACCACACCTGCACACTTATTAAATTAGGACCTGCGGCTGTGTTCATACAGCTGCTGTATCCCCATAGAGTGACAGGTGGCTCCAGCCTCACAGACTGCTCATTCACACTGTATGGTCCTGAGAACCCATGGGAGCGAGCTCGTGATTATTTTTTTCAATTATTTTTTACATTTTTGAAAGAAACTTTTACATTTGTTTTTAAAAGCCTGTTGGTGGTGGTGGAGGGGGGGGGGGGCTTGGGTGAAATATCAGGAGTCTAAACAGGCCCCTGACATCTAACCTGAGACAGAGAAAGGAATTGAGGTCACAGATTTTTTAAATCCTTTCTCTGCAGCCTCAGCTGCACTGCAGATGAATGAACAGGAGACAGAGGCTCTGCTGCACTGCAGATGAATGAACAGGAGACAGAGGCTCTGCTGCACTGCAGATGAATAAACAGGAGACAGAGGCTCTGCTGCACTGCAGATGAATGAACAGGAGACAGAGGCTCTGCTGCACTGCAGATAAAGGAACAGGAGACAGAGGCTCTGCTGCACTGCAGATAAAGGAACAGGAGACAGAGGCTCTGCTGCACTGCAGATAAAGGAACAGACAGGAGACAGAGGCTCGGCTGCACTGCAGATGAATGAACAGGAGACAGAGGCTCTGTTGCACTGCAGATGAATGAACAGGAGACAGAGGCTCTGCTGCACTGCAGATGAATGAACGGGAGACAGAGGCTCTGCTGCACTGCAGATGAACGAACAGGAGACAGAGGCTCTGCTGCACTGCAGATAAAGGAACAGACAGGAGACAGAAACTCGGCTGCACTGCAGATGAATAACAAGGAGACAGAGAGACAGAGGCTCTGCAGTACTGCAGATGAATGAACAGGAGACAGAGTCTCTGCTGCACTGTAGATGAATGAACAGGAGACAGAGGCTCTGCTGCACTGCAGATGAATGAACAGGAGACAGAGGCTCTGCAGCACTGCAGATGAATGAACAGGAGACAGGGGCTCTGCTGCACTGTAGATGAATGAACAGGAGACAGAGGCTCTGCTGCACTGTAGATGAATGAACAGGAGACAGAGGCTCTGCTGCACTGCAGATACATGTATAAGAGAAGAGAGTGTCTCATTCATTCATAAACTGAAGCATAGTAAACACAGCTTCAGGTATTAATGAACACAATGAGTGATTGATCACTTACTATGTTCATTCACTAAATAAAGGGGCCTGTAAATGACAATTTACTGACCCCTTTCCCCGATCTCCATCTTGAACATCCCCCTGTGTGCCCACAGAGGCCAGCAGGAGAGGAAAACTGACAGCGCTTCAAGTGGGGCACACAGCAGCCTGCAGGGAGGGGGATCAGTACCATTGGGGGAAACTACAGGCCAAAATCCTGTGTATCTCAGCTTCCAGCAGCTAAAAACAGGCAGGAGAGAGAGGGGGAGAAACTGTCTTTCAGCTGCTGCAGAGAGACGCACAGGGCATTGTTCCTGTAATTGCTGTAGTAGATCATCCTCCCTGTCCTGCCTACATTTGATTCCCCCTGTGTGCCTGGGCCCCATACAGGAGGTGGTACCTCCTTATTGGCAGCCCTGGCTGCATCAGATTTTTCCCTCTCCAGTGTTAGTTAATCAACCCCACCATGTTGACGACTCTCTCTTTTGATGTCTGTCGACATGAGGATTTTACAGTTTGACTATAGATACAAAAGTGAGTACACCCCTTACATTTTTGTAAATATTTTATTATATCTTTTCATGTGACAACACTGAAGAAATTACACTTTGCTACAATGTAAAGTACTGAGTGTACAGCTTGTATAACAGTGTAAATTTACTGTCCCCTCAAAATAACTCAACACACAGCCATTATTGCCTTAATTTGCTGGCAAGTGAGTACACCCCTAAGTGAAAATGTCCAAATTGGGCCCAAAGTGTCAATATTTTGTGTGGCCCCATTATTTTCCAGCACTGCCTTAACCCTCTTGGGCATGGAGTTCACCAGAGCTTCACAGGTTGCCACTGGAGTCCTCTTCCATTCCTCCATGACGACATCATGGAACTGGTGGATGTTAGAGACCTTGCGATGTTCCACTCTTTGTTTGAGGATGTCTCACAGATGCTCAATAGGGTTTAGGTCTGGAGACATGCTTGGCCAGTCTGTCACCTTTACCCTCAGCTTCTTTAGCAAGGCAGTGGTCGTCTTGGAGGTCTGCTTGGGGTCGTTATCATGTTGGTATACTGCCCTGCAGCCCAGTCTCTGAAGGGAGGGGATCATGCTTTGCTTTAGTATGTCACAGTACATGTTGGCATTCATGGTTCCCTCAATGAACTGTAGCTCCCCAGTCCCGGAAGCCCCAGGCCATTACTCTCCCACCACCATGCTTGACTGTAGGCAAGACACACTTATCTTTGTAGTCCTCACCTGGTTGCCGCCACACACGCTTGACACCATTTGAACCAAATACGTTTATTTTGATCTCATCCGACCACAGGACATGGCTCCAGTAATCCATGTCCTTAGTCTGCTTGTCTTCAGCAAACTGTTTCTGGGCTTTTTTGTGCACCATCTTTAGAAGAGGCTTCCTTCTGGGATGACAGCCATGCAGATCGATTTGATGCAGTGTGCGGCGTATGGTCTGCGCATGGACAGGCTGACCCCCCCTTCCCCCACCCCTTCAACCTCTGCAGAAATGCTGGCAGCACCCATACATCTATTTCCCAAAGACAACCTCTGGTTTCAACGCAGAGCACGTGTATTCAACTTCTTTGCCCGACCATGGCGGGCTCCTGTTCTGAGTGGAACCTGTCCTGTTAAACCGCTGTATGGTCTTGGCCACCATGCTGCAGCACAGTTTCAGGGTCTTGGCAATCTTCTTATAGCCTAGGCCATCTTTATGTAGAGCAACAATTCTTTTTTTCAGATCCTCAGAGAGATCTTTGCCATGAGGTGCCATGTAGAACTTCCAGTGACCAGCATGAGAGACTGAGGGCGATAACACCAAATTTAACACACCTGCTCCCCATTCACACCTGAGACCTTGTAACACTATTGAGTCACATGACACCGGGGAGAGAAAATGGCTAATTGGGCATAATCTGGACATTTTCACTTAGGGGTGTACTCACTTTTGTTGCCAGCGGTTTAGACATTAATGGCTGTGTGTTGAGTTATTTTGAGAGGATGGCAAATCAACACTGTTATACAAGCTGTACACTCACTACTTTACATTGTAGCAAAGTGTCATTTCTTCAGTGTTGTCACATGAAAAGATATAATAAAATATTTACAAAAATGTGAGGGGTGTACTCAGTTTTGTGAGATACTGTACACTTTAACAGGGGGTTTAGAAAAAAAGAAGCAATGTAGGTTGTTTGAAAGCTTATTTTGAACGGTTGATTTGTGTTAGTACATAGTGTTACTCTTTAGAAATTAAGAATAAAAAATGAAAAGTGTTCTGGGAGAGGACAAAATAACAGAAGACTGTAAATAGGGGGATTTAAACTTAAGGTGGTAGTAAACCCTGCTTGGTTACTTTTACCTACAGATGAGCATATAAAAAAGCTTACCTGTAGGTAAAATTAGCATAGTTTTAGGAGATATTGACTACTTCTGCAGCTGGTGACCTGCGATGCATACTAGCACATAATACCATTAGGTTGCAGGGGGAATAGAATTCTCTTTTTATTGTTTGTCTTTGCTACCATGCTTTTATATATCCAGCATGCAGTGTGAGGAGGGTATATGATGGTATATGTATCACTATGTGCACTATCTTTATTTTGGGGTTATTCATTCATTTTGTTTGTTTGTTTTGTTTTTGTTTTTTGGGGGGGGGGGGGGGTACACTGAGTTCCCAGCATACCTAGAGAACTGACCATGCTGAGCTCCCCTGCTTAGTGTTGTCAGTGTTTAATAGGAAAGCAGAGGGACTGACAGGAACACCAGGGATTTCACAAAAAGGAAGCAATACAAAGAGAACAGGATACTTTTTCATACAAATACATTATAAAGCAGGCACATATCAGGAATATGAAATGTTGGGGTAACAAATGCTTTAAAGAGGAAGTAAACGCTGCCTTTTTTTTTTCTCTCTGACCTGCAAAGTAAAGGCATAATGCACTAGTATGCATCACATACTAGCTCATCATGTGAAGCTTACCTGCAAACGAAGCCCTCGTTGTCACCGCTGGACCCATCCATCTTCACCCGTCTTCCCTACAGGTCCCTGGACTCCAGTTGTGTGGCTGGCTGGAGCCACGTGACGTCATTCCCATGGATGCACGTGGGTGCCGCAGGTCAAGATACAGGGTTTTGAAGAAATGGCACTGGCAGCCGCTCCTTCAGAGCGCGTTCACCGGTGACGTCATCAGCGGCATATACAGTAAATATCTCCTAAACGGCGCACGTATAGGAGATATTTAAAGTACCTATAGGTAAGCCTTATTATCAGTGGCGGCTGGTGCTCAAAATTTTTTTTTTGGGGGGGGGGGGGCGCAAGTAGAAAAATGTAATAGGCATTGAGTAAAGAGCAAAGGTGACAAGCGCTATGGAGTATGAGGTAGAACAGTGAAGAGTGGATAAAATAGGTGTAAGCAGCCAACAACCAAACCCCGAAGGGTTAAGAATAGAGTGAATGTGCAAAGGGGTTGAGACGGCGCTACCTAAAAAAATTAGTAAGGTGCTAATTAAAGTGCAATAATGTGCAGCAAAGCCCTTTTAAAAGGGGTGACACCAATTAATCTTAATTGCTTTGCGGCAAAAAACGCTGTAAAAAATTGCGTGACTTTGAGGTCGCAAAAGTGTGAAAGGGGCCTTCAGTAATTAAGGTATAGTGTGCCCCCTTTCAACGCAGAGAGACCAGTGTGCCCCCTTTCAATGCAGTGACCAGCGTACATGCCCCCTTTCAATGCAGTGACCAGCGTGCATGCCCCCTTTCAATGCAGTGACCAGCGTACATGCCCCCTTTCAATGCAGTGACCAGCATACATGCCCCCTTTCAATGTAGTGACCAGCGTACATGCCCCTTTCAATGCAGTGACCAGCATACATGCCCCTTTCAATGCAGTGACCAGCGTACATGCCTCTTTCAATGCAGTGACCAGCGTACATGCCCCTTTCAATGCAGTGACCAGCATACATGCCCCTTTCAATGCAGTGACCAGCGTACATGCCCCCTTAGAATGTAGTGACCAGCGTACATGCCCCCTTAGAATGTAGTGACCAGCATACATGCCCCCTTAGAATGTAGTGACCAGCGTACATGCCCCCTTAGAATGCAGTGACCAACGTACATGCCCCCTTAGAATGTAGTGACCAGCATACATGCCCCCTTAGAATGTAGTGACCAGTGTACACGCCCCTTAGAATGTAGTGACCAGCATACATGCCCCCTTAGAATGCAGTGACCAGCATACATGCCCCCTTAGAATGCAGTGACCAGCATACATGCCCCCTTAGAATGCAGTGACCAGCGTACATGCCCCCTTAGAATGCAGTGACCAGCATACATGCCCCCTTAGAATGTAGTGACCAGCGTACATGCCCCTTAGAATGTACTGACCAGCATACATGCCCCCTTAGAATGCAGTGACCAGCATACATGTCCCCTTAGAATGTAGTGACCAGCATACATGTCCCCTTAGAATGCAGTGACCAGCATACATGTCCCCTTAGAATGCAGTGACCAGCACACATGTCCCCTTAGAATGTAATGACCAGCACACATGTCCCCTTAGAATGTAGTGACCAGCATACATGTCCCCTTAGAATGCAGTGACCAGCATACATGCCCCCTTAGAATGCAGTGACCAGCACACATGTCCCCTTAGAATGTAATGACCAGCACACATGTCCCCTTAGAATGTAGTGACCAGCACACATGTCCCCTTAGAATGTAGTGACCAGCATACATGTCCCCTTAGAATGTAATGACCAGCACACATGTCCCCTTAGAATGTAGTGACCAGCACACATGTCCCCTTAGAATGTAGTGACCAGCATACATGTCCCCTTAGAATGTAGTGACCAGTGTACATGTCCCCTTAGAATGTAGTGACCAGCGTACATGTCCCCTTAGAATGCAGTAACCAGCATACATGTCCCCTTAGAATGTAGTGACCAGCACACATGTCCCCTTAGAATGTAGTGACCAGCATACATGTCCCCTTAGAATGTAGTGACCAGCACACATGTCCCCTTAGAATGTAGTGACCAGCATACATGTCCCCTTAGAATGTAGTGACCAGCGTACATGTCCCCTTAGAATGCAGTGACCACCATACATGTCCCCTTAGAATGCAGTGGCCAGCATACATGTCCCCTTAGAATGTAGAGACCAGCACACATGTCCCCTTAGAATGTAGTGACCAGCATACATGTCCCCTTAGAATGCAGTGACCAGCATACATGTCCCCTTAGAATGTAGAGACCAGCACACATGTCCCCTTAGAATGTAGTGACCAGCATACATGTCCCCTTAGAATGTAATGACCAGTGTACATGTCCCCTTAGAATGCAGTGACCAGCATACATTGTAGGCTTAGCTATAGATACAAACAATCCATGGAAGTTTACTTCCTCTTTGATTCATAGAATATTGTGCAAAATGTAAATCTTCTCCTACCCATACCAAGCACTAATTAACCAAAGGTAATTTCACCTTACCTTTATTCCAAAAATAAAAAAAAAGAAATAGATTGTTTCTGAATTTACAAATTGCCATATACACCACACAATCAGCTTGAAAGTAATCAGAAATGTCCACTGTCCTCCAACACATCCTACACAATAAATCAAAATTGTATTTCTATATTTCTAATTTTTGTGCTGGATGCCATCTGACCATGGAGACAATTGTTTGCTATAATGATGATGATGATGATGTATGGCCAGCATGGGTACAAAGACGTAAGAGAATGATTGTATAATACATCGACACTACCTATAAGGAATCATTTGAATGATAAATCTCTAAAAATAGCAAAAATCCAAAGAATCCCTACAGGGCATGTGTGCACGGATAGCACTTGAGCCAATTACCTATTGACCTGAATCATCTTCAATAAATTATTTCTGATGTGCAATGCAAGAATTAGTGAAGGCTGACAGCAGGCCGGCACAGGGGGGGTTAAATATCGGAGGGAACTGTGGGTGGGCTCCTTATTTGGGAGAAGAGTCCCTAATCTCTATTGGTGGAGACGGTGACACTGCGGAGGACACGGCTCCAGCTAGAAGGGGGCTGACAGCTCCGAGGCTCATTTCAGCACCAAGGACAGCAGCAAGCAAGCACGCAAGCAAGCAAGCAGGCAGGCAGGCAGGCAGCCCCCCTCTGCCTATACGGAATAGTGGGCACCCAGCACCTGAGCCATGCACCCACCACCCCTCATCTAATACCCCCCCCCCCCCCAATTAATTTCTCCCTCCATCACCCTCCATGTTATTCACCCCCAATCAATGTCATCGATCCTGATCCCCTCTTAACACCTTACCACTTCTCCCCCCACCCCTCATCTCCATCCAAGTCATCGGATTCACTGGGTATTCTGCACCCCCCCCCCCCCCTCACTCAGGCACCAGTAGGAGGAATTGGCTTTGGATCTCATGAGACCTACCTAGGATCATTGATTGTGCTACCTCCACCTCCTCCTCCAGCCCACCCACCTCCCCCCCACCATCCCCCAACAAAGCCTCAGTCTCTGGCATCTCAGTTTCACCCTGTCTAGTGCTGGGGTGCCCCCCCAAAAGCAGGACGTTGGCTCAGCTGGGGTGTGCCAAGTCCATGGACAGGATGCGCCTGTTCTTGCTGGCAGTGCTCTTCTTGTTCTCGTTTGCCCGGGCTGGATGTGACCCCAAAATCGTGAACATCGGGGCGGTCCTGAGCACCAAAAAGCACGAAGTGCTCTTCAGGGATGCTGTCAACCAAGCCAACAAGAGGCATGGCACTTGGAAGATCCAGCTCAATGCCACCTCTGTCACCCACAGGCCCAATGCCATCCAGATGGCTCTGTCCGTCTGCGAGGACCTTATCTCCAGCCAGGTAAAGGGGGGCATTGGGTGGTCAGGGTGTATGGTGTTGGTAGGTGCTCTAATCAGCTAGTCTGCCTCATATAGGGGTCAGATGGTTCAGATCACATGGACTATAATGACACAACCCGACAATTAAAAGGGGTGGCATTGGATGGGCAAAGTGGTGTAATCTATTTGGTGTGGGTGGGTACAGCTAGCCTGGCTCATATAGGGACAGGTTGTCAAGATAACATGGACCAAGAATGACACATACATACAGGAAAGGGGGAGGGGGGGATAGCTTAGTCTATTTGGTTTAAGTGGGTATGTTGTGTAGCCATGCTGGCTTATAAAGGGCACATATTGTCTAGATAACAAGGACCACAAGGACCCCTATAGTAAGGAGTAGAGTGGCATTGGATAGTCAACCTGGCATAGTCTACTTTCTGTGAGTGAAGGCGCTGTGCTCATATTGGGCACAAATTGTCTGGGTAATATGGTCCACAATGACGCCTACAGATAGGAAAAGGGTGGCATTGGATGGGAAACCTGACGTAGTTTATTTGCTGTGAGTGGGTATACTGTACAGCTACCCTGGCTCATATAGGGCACATATTGTCTGGGTAATATGGACCACAATGACCCCTATAGATAGAAATAGGGTGGTATTGGATTGACAATCTGGCATAGTCTAATTTCTGTGAGTGGATATGCTATGCAGATACCCTTGCTCATATAGGGCACATATTGTCTGGGTAACATAGACCACAATTACCCCTATAGATAGGAATATGGTGGTATTGGATTGGCAACCTGGCATAGTCTATTTGCTGTAAGTGGGTATACTGTGCAGCTATCCTGGCTCATATAGGGCTATCCTGGCTCCTATAGGGCACATATTTGGTAATATGGACCACAATGATCCCTATAGATAGGAATAGGGTGGCATTGGATTGGCAACTTGGCATAATCTATTTGTTGTGAGTAGGTATACTGTGCAGCTACCCTGGCTCATATAGGGCACATATTGTCTAGGTAATATGGACCACAATAACACCTACAGATAGGACAAGGGTGGCATTGGATGGGAAAACTGGTGTAGTCTATTTTGTGCTGGTGGGTACTGCTGTGCTGGCCAATATAGGGGGCAGGTTGTCAACTAGAATGACTCCTATAAACAAGAAAAGGGTAGCAAACTGGCATAGTCTATATGGTTTGAGTAAGTATTGTGTGCAGCTATGCTGGCTCATATAGGGCACAGATTGTCTAAGTAACATGGACCACAGTGACATCTACACACAGGAAAGGGGTGGCATTGGATGGGCAAACTGTTGTCTACGTGTGAGTACCCTGTTTAGCAAGCCCAGCTCATATAGGACACAGGTTGTCTAGATGGCCACGACGATACCTACAGACATGTAAAGGGTGGCTTTGGCTGGGAAACCTATCAAAGCCAGCATGGCATGGGTGGGTGCTCTCTTCAGCTAGCCTGGTTCAAATAAGACACAGTTTGATAAAGGATATATAAAGGATGGAATATCATGGGCATGCTTGCTTATTCTACATACCCACAGTATAGGGCGAGATTTGTAACATGGGCACAATGATACCTACAGTGAGGTTGGCAGTATACAGGCAAACTAGCATAGTCTGCATTCTGTGTGTGGAAATGCTGTTGAGCTAGCCTGGCACATATAGATAATAGTTTGTGAAGATATCATGGGCACCTACAGATGTGGCATTTCTAGAGCATGCACTATGTGGGTACATACTGCAGTCTCCATTCACCTAATTGTCATGTTTAAAACTCATGTATGGCCATGAACAAGATATTATAAAAGGTATATATGGGCACTGGGCATATTCCCATGTTTAGCATCCGCAGTGCAAGCAAGTCACTTTATTATCAAAAACAGTTTGAATCCAGCTAAATATGGGCACAATCTGGGTAAAGTCTCCTGGTATACAATGGGCATTCAGGCTTCTTTGACATTATCAGTGATTTTTGCAATACAATCCGATCTGTAGGCTCTTATTCTGTATAGAGAGAGTGAATGTGGGGACATTTTGGGCACCATGCCATCTCCTGCAACATAAACACGGGCATTGAATGGGCGCACACCATCTCTCACATTGTCATATTGGTTACACGTTCCAATCTCAAATAATGCCTTAAAATCTGAGAGAGGGCAAAATCTGCCATATTGCCACACCAAGAAAGGCGGCAAATGCATGGGCATTGTCCTATCCTAGGGGGTGATGCACAGAGCAATCCATGCCATGTTCTTCTATACGGGTTCTCTTAACGGGTAGACATTTCTTATAAAAACCAAGCAAACGGGCATCCTGCAAACGATAGGTGGCAATCTAATTGAGTAGAGCATAAAACGGATATAAAATGGCACGACATGGACATGCAGCAGATTGGTAGCTGTGTGCAATAATATGTGGACACATAATGGGCACAACTCTGTGTAAAACAATGCCTACATTGTACAATGAGAACAATGCCATGTACAGCCCAGGCAGGATGGGCACTGTTGCCAATGCGGAGATTATTAAACTCATTTATATTCCAGTAAAGAGAAGCTGGTAACTAGATGTACACTATCAGTGTGTATTGGAGTTCAGACGTGTGATGTGGGGAAGCCTTGGGTCCAATTCTGTGTGCTGGCATTTGCTGGGCATAGGGGTAGATGGAATAATATGGGGTTCATGGTGAGTGTATTACACACATGCACAGAGCAATGCACTATGAGGCTGTTATATAACTCTGTATGACTTCCCCCTCCCCTCCCCATCCATCTGACCCCCGTCTATGGATATACACTGTGTATACTTACTCATACTGGGGAGAGTATATAGGCTCCCAAGATAACTCTGTGTGTGTGTGTGTGTGTGTGTGTGCCATCTTTTCTGAGTGTGGCACTCTTCTAGGGTACCCAGTATCAATTGTGTGTGTTTGTAATTTAGTGTGTTATCTGTGTTCTTTACTGTGGGTGTCAATTATTTTGAGTTTATCATTGTGTGTATGTGTCAACTCATGTGAGTGTGACATGGCACCCTTCCAGTGTAGTGTGTGTGTGTGCTATATCTTGTAAGTGTGGCACTCCTAGTGTGTGTGTGTGTGTGTTGGTGTATGTGTGTGTGTGTGTGTGTAATCCATCATCTTATGTATTTTGTGTGCAATCAGGTGTGTTATTCTTGCCTGTATGTGTAGGGTTTGTGTGTTATTGCATGTGCTATTTGGTGTGTGTGTGATCTATATCTTGTGAGCGTGGCACTCCTAGTGTATGTGTGTGATCTATCATCTTATTATGTATTTTGTGTGCAATCAGGTGTGTTATTCTTGCCTGTATGTGTATGGTTTGTGTGTTACTGCATGTGTTATTTGGTGTTTGTGGGCTATATCTTGTGAGTGTGGCACTCCTAGTGTATGTGTGTGATCCATCATCTTATTATGTATTTTGTGTGTAATCAGGTGTGTTATTATTGCCTGTATGTAAATGGTTTGTGTGTTAGTGCATATGTGTTATTTGATGTGTGTGTTAATTATTTAATGTGTGCTTCTGTGTGATGTTGAGTTGTGTGTCATCTAATATGCATACATGTTAGTCTTTACATTATCCAGTGTGTGTGCTATCCATTGTCCCATCCACTCTGTGTGCTATTTTTGTGTGTCTTTTTATGTTAGTCATCTAGTAAGTGTTTTTTATTTTTGTGTGCATGTCATCTAGAATGTTGGCTCATAAATCTGCGATGCATCTATGTGTTGTCATTGAATGCGCATTGGGCATTTTTGTAGTGTATACACATATACTGTATGTGTGTGTGTGTTACCCGGTGTCTCAATGGTTTGTGTGTTTTATGTGTCATTTGCCATGCTTTTTTTTGTTCTCTATATGTAAGTCATTCTGCAAGTGTCACTTACTGTGTGCAAGATACCGTTTGCTGTGTGTGTGTGTGTGTGTGTGTGTGTGTGTGTGTGTGTGTGTACTGTGCTATATTTTGTATCTATTTATATTAGTCATGTATGTATGCCTGTATTATTGGGTGTTTCATCCATTGGGTGTTATGTTTTTTAGTGTGTGTCTGTATGTCAGTCAGTTAATGTATGCATTACAATTAGATGAGTTTGACAGTCATCCAGAGTGTGCATGGGTCATTTAGTATATATTTCAATGTGCATGTGTCATCTAGTATGTACATGTTGTTGTGTGCGCTGTATGTGTGATACATAATATGTAGGATATGTATATCATGCAATGTGTCATCTTGTGTTATTTTCCTATCATATATGGAAGGTAATGTATGTGTATTGTGTGTAGAGGGGTTAGTGTTTTACCATATTGTATTGTGCAGTTTGATCTGCACACACCTCAGTTCTGTGTACACAATGTATATAGCTATACATCATCCAAGGAGCTCCCTATATATAATAAGCACCATCATATTATTCTATGTCTGGCATACAAGTCAGGCTCCATCTTGTGTGCACTGTGCAGGGTGTACAGATATTTTATATCCCATTCCCTCCTCCCTGTGTCTCAGCTGCCTCCATGAATTCCAATGAAGCCTCATCTGTCCGCATTGCAGCCTTCCCCTTACTCTGCTCACCAAATGATTAAACCAGAGACAGAGCAGATCCTACATACAGTACTAAGGAGAATACCATTCATATGGTACATG